>NC_058163.1:27684123-27704329 GCF_020080835.1 Cotesia glomerata
TCGGTCCAAACGCAATGATTTTAAAATAATCAGTAATTTCATCGAAGATATAACTATCAAAATTCGTGCAAAACCATGTTTATACAGTGATTCTATTTAAAAATTGCTTAAAATAATGTTCTTTGAAAAATAAACTCGATTTGAATACCTTAAGGAAGTACTCTCACTCGGAAAATCGTCGATTTTCGGTCCAAACGCAATGAATCCAAAGTTATCTATAATTCTTCGAATATAACCATCAGAATTTGTGCAAGCTATGTTTATACCGTGATTTCTGTGAAAAAATTACTTAGAATAATGTTCTTTAAAAAATAAAGTCGATTTGAATACTTTACGATAGTACCCTTACCTGGAAAATCGTCGATTTTCGGTCCAGAACCAATGAATCCAAAGTAATCAGTAATTTCTCGAATATTACCATGAGAATTAGTGCAAACCACGTTTATACAGTGATTTCTAGGAAAAAATTACTTAGAATAATGTTCTTTAAAAAATAAAGTCGATTTGAATACTTTACGATAGTACCCTTACCTGGAAAATCGTCGATTTTTGGTCCAAACGCAATGAATCCAAAATATTCAGTAATTTCTTGAATATTACCATTCGAATTTGTGCAAGCCATGTTTATACAGTGATTTCCGTGTAAAAATTACGAAAAATCATGTAGTTGAAAAAACAAAGTCGATTTGAATACTTTAAGGAAGTACCTTCCTTCGGAAAATCGTCGATTTTCCGTCCAAACGCAATAAATCCAAGGTAATCAGTAATTTCTCGAATATTACCATCAGAATTCGTGCAAGCAATGTTTATACAGGTATTTCTGCGGAAAAATTTCTTAAAATAATGTTCCTCGAAAAATAAAGTCGATTTGAATACTTTGAGGAAGTACCCTCTTTCGGAAAGTCGTCGAATTTCGGTCCAGACCCAATGAATCCAAAGTAATCAGTAATTTCTCGAATATAACCATCAGAATTTGTGCAAGCCATATTTATACAGTGATTTCCGTGAAAAAATTACTAAAAATCATGTTCTTGATAAAATAAAGTCGATTTGAATACTTAACGATAGTACCCTTACCTGGAAAATCGTCGATTTTCCGTCCAAACGCAATAAATCCAAAGTAATCAGTAATTTCTCGAATATAACCATCAGAATTTGTGCAAGCCATGTTTATACAGTGATTTCTGTGAAAAAATTACTTAGAATAATGTTCTCTAAAAAATAAAGTCGATCTGAATACCTTAAGGAAGTACCCTCACTCGGTAAATCGTCGATTTTCGCTCCAAACGCAATGAATCTAAAATAATCAGTAATTTCTCGGAAATAACCATTAGAATTTGTGCGAGCCATGTTTATACAGTGATTTCTAGGACGAAATCATTTAAAATAATGTTTTTTAAAAAATAAAGTCGATCTGAATACCTTAAGGAAGTACCCTCACTCGGTAAATCGTCGATTTTCGGTCTAAACGCAATGAATCCAAAGTTATCCATAATTCTTCGAATATAACTATCAGAATTTGGGCAAGCTATGTTTATACAGTGATTTCTGTTAAAAAGTTACTGAAAATAATGTTCTTTAAAAAATAAAGTCGATCTGAATACTTTAAGGAAGTACCCTCACTCGGAAAATCGTCGATTTTTGGTCCAAACGCAATGAATCCGAAAAAATCAGTAGGTTCTTGAATATAACCATCAGAATATGTGCAAGCCATGTTTATATCGTGATTTCTAAGAAGTAATCATGTAAAATAATGTTCTTTAAAAAATAAAGTCGATTTAAATACTTTACGATAATACCCTTACCTGGAAAATCGTCGATTTTCGGTCCAAACTCAATGAATCCAAAATAATCAGTAATTTCTCCAATATAACCATCAGAATTTGTGCAAGCCATGTTTATAGAGTGATTTCTGTTAAAAAATTACTCAAAATAATGTTCTATAAAAAATAAAGTCGATTTGAATCCTTTAAGGTAGTACTCTCTCCCGGAAAATCGTCGATTTTCGGTCCAAACGCAATGAATCCAAAATAATCAGTAATTTCTCGAAGATAACCATCAGAATTCTTGCAAGCCATGTTTATACAGTGATTTCTGTTCAAAAGTTACTCAAAATAATGTTCTTTAAAAAATAAAGTCGATTTGAATACTTTAAAAAAGTACTCTCATTCGGAAAATCGTCGATTTTCGGTCCAAACTCAATGAATCCAAAAAAATCAGTAATTTCTCGAATATAACTATCAGAATTCGTGCAAGCCATGTTTATACAGTGATTTCTGTGAAAAAATTACTTAAAATAATGTTCCTTGAAAAATAAAGTCGATTGAAATACTTTAAGGAAGTACTCTCACTCGAAAAATCGTCGATTTTTGGTCCAAACGCAATGAATCCAAAATAATCTATAATTCTTCGAATATAACCTTCAGAATTTGTGCAACCTATGTTTATACCGTCATTTCTGTGAAAAATTACTTAAAGTAATGTTCTTTAAAAAATAAAGTCGATTTGAATGCTTTACGATAGTACTCTACCTGGAAAGTCATCGATTTTCGGTCCAGAACCAATGAATCCAAAGTTATCTGTAATTCTTTGAATATAACCATTAGAATTTGTGCAAGCCATGTTTATACAGTGATTTCTGTGAAAAAATCACTTAAAATGATGTTCCTTGAAAAATAAAGTCGATTTGAATACTTTAAAGAAGTACCCTCTTTCGGAAAATCGTCAAATTTCCGTCCAAACGCAATAAATCCAAGGTAATCAGTAATTTCTCGAATATTACCATGAAAATTAGTGCAACCATGTTTATACAGTGATTTCTGTGAATAAATTACTTAGAATAATGTTCTTTATAAAATAAAGTCGATTTGAATCCTTTACGATGGTTCTCTTACCTGGAAAATTGTCGATTTTTGGTCCAAACGCAATGAATCCAAAATATTCAGTAATTTCTCGAATATTACCATTAGAATTCGTGCAAGCCGAGTTTATACAGTGATATCCATGAAGAAATTACTTCAAATAATGTTCCTCGAAAAATAAAGTCGATTTGAATACTTCAAGGAAGTACCCTCTTTCGGAAAATCGTCGAATTTCGGTCCAGACCCAATGAATCAAAAGTAATCAGTAATTTCTCGAATATAACCATCAGAATTTGTGCAAGTTATGTTTATACAATGATATCTGTGAAAAAATGACTTAAAATAATAGTCTTTCAAAAATAAAGTCGATTTGAATCCTTTACGATGGTTCTCTTACCTGGAAAATCGTCGATTTTTGGTCCAAACGCAATGAATCCAAAATATTCAGTAATTTCTCGAATATTACCATAGGAATTTGTGCAAGCCATGTTTATACAGTGATTTCCGTGAAGAAATTACTTCAAATAATGTTTCTTGAAAAATAAAGTCGATTTGAATACTTTAAGGAAAATACCTTCACTCGAAAAATCGTCGATTTTGGTCCAGACACAATGAATCTAAAATAATTAGTAATTTCTCGAATATAACCATTAGAATTCGTGCAAGCCATGTTTATAGAGTGTTTTCTTCTAAAAAATTACTAAAAATAATGTTCTTATGAAAATAAAGTCGATTTGAATACTTTAAGGTAGTACCATCTTTCTGAAAATCGTCGATTTTCGGTCCAAACGCAATAAATCCAAAATAATTAGTAATTTCTCGAATATAACCATCGGAATTCGTGCAAGCTATGTTTATACTAGAATTTCTGTAAAAAAATTACTTCAAATAATGTTCCTTGAAAAATAAAGTCGATTTGAATACTTTAAGGAAGTACCCTCTTTCGGAAAATCGTCGAATTTCGGTCCAGACCCAATGAATCCAAAGTAATCAGTAATTTCTCGAATATAACCATCAGAATTTGTGCAAGTTATGTTTATACACTTATTTCTGTGAAAAAATGATTTAAAATAATGTTCTTTCAAAAATAAAGTCGATTTGAATCCATTACGATGGTTCTCTTACCTGGAAAATCGTCGTTTTTTGGTCCAAACGCAATGAATCCAAAATATTCAGTAATTTCTCGAATATTACCATAGGAATTTGTGTAAGCCATGTTTATACAGTGATTTCCGTGAAGAAATTACTTCAAATAATGTTTCTTGAAAAATAAAGTCGATTTGAATACTTTAAGGAAGTACCCTCTTTCAGAAAATCGTCGATTTTCGGTCCAGACCCAATGAATCCAAAGTAATCAGTAGTTTCTCGAATATAACCATCAGAATTTGTGCAAGCCATGTCTATACAGTGATTTCTGTGACAAAATTACTAAAAATGGTGTTCTTTAAAAAATAAAGTCATCTGAATTCCTTAAGGAAGTACTTTCACTCGAAAAATCATCGATTTTCGGTCCAAACGCAATGAATCTAAAATAATCTGTAATTTCTCGAATGTAACCATCAGAATTCGTGCAAGCCGTGTTTATACAGTGATTTTCGTGGAAAAGTAACTCAAAATATGGTTTTTTGAAAAATAAAGTCGATTTGAATACTTTAAGGAAGTACCCTCTTTCGGAAAATCGTCGATTTTCGGTCCTGACTAATGAATCCAAAATAATCAGTAATTTCTCGAATATTACCATGAGAATTAGTGCAAGCCATGTTTATACAGTGATTTATGTTAAAAAATTACTTAGAATAATGTTCTTTGAAAAATAAAGTCGATTTGAATCCATTACGATGGTTCTTTTACCTGAAAATCGTCGATTTCTGGTCCAAACGCAATGAATCCAAAATATTCAGTAATTTCTCGAATATTACCATTAGAATCCGTGCAAGCCATGTTTATACAGTGATTTCCGTGTAAAAATTACTAGAAATCATGTTCTTAAAAAAATAAAGTCGATTTGAATACTTTAAGGAAGTACCCTCTTTCGGAAAATCGTCAAATTTCGGTCCAGACCCAATGAATCCAAAGTAATCAGTAATTTCTCGAATATTACCATGAGAATCAGTGCAAGCCATGTTTATACAGTGATTTCTGTGAAAAAATTACTTAGAATAATGTTCTTCATAAAATAAAGTCGATTTGAATACTTTACGATGGTTCTCTTACCTGGAAAATTGTCGATTTTTGGTCCAAACGCAATGAATCCAAAATATTCAGTAATTTCTCGAATATTACCATTAGAATTCGTGCAAGCCGAGTTTATACAGTGATATCCATGAAGAAATTACTTCAAATAATGTTCCTCGAAAAATAAAGTCGATTTGAATACTTCAAGGAAGTACCCTCTTTCGGAAAATCGTCGAATTTCGGTCCAGACCCAATGAATCAAAAGTAATCAGTAATTTCTCGAATATAACCATCAGAATTTGTGCAAGTTATGTTTATACAATGATATCTGTGAAAAAATGACTTAAAATAATAGTCTTTCAAAAATAAAGTCGATTTGAATCCTTTACGATGGTTCTCTTACCTGGAAAATCGTCGATTTTTGGTCCAAACGCAATGAATCCAAAATATTCAGTAATTTCTCGAATATTACCATAGGAATTTGTGCAAGCCATGTTTATACAGTGATTTCCGTGAAGAAATTACTTCAAATAATGTTTCTTGAAAAATAAAGTCGATTTGAATACTTTAAGGAAATACCTTCACTCGAAAAATCGTCGATTTTTGGTCCAGACCCAATGAATCCAAAATAATTAGTAATTTCTCGAATATAACCATTAGAATTCGTGCAAGCCATGTTTATAGAGTGTTTTCTTCTAAAAAATTACTAAAAATAATGTTCTTATGAAAATAAAGTCGATTTGAATACTTTAAGGTAGTACCATCTTTCTGAAAATCGTCGATTTTCGGTCCAAACGCAATAAATCCAAAATAATTAGTAATTTCTCGAATATAACCATCGGAATTCGTGCAAGCCATGTTTATACTAGAATTTCTGTAAAAAAATTACTTCAAATAATGTTCCTTGAAAAATAAAGTCGATTTGAATACTTTAAGGAAGTACCCTCTTTCGGAAAATCGTCGAATTTCGGTCCAGACCCAATGAATCCAAAGTAATCAGTAATTTCTCGAATATAACCATCAGAATTTGTGCAAGTTATGTTTATACACTTATTTCTGTGAAAAAATGACTTAAAATAATGTTCTTTCAAAAATAAAGTCGATTTGAATCCTTTACGATGGTTCTCTTACCTGGAAAATCGTCGATTTTTGGTCCAAACGCAATGAATCCAAAATATTCAGTAATTTCTCGAATATTACCATAGGAATTTGTGCAAGCCATGTTTATACAGTGATTTCCGTGAAGAAATTACTTCAAATAATCTTTCTTGAAAAATAAAGTCGATTTGAATACTTGAAGGAAGTACCCTCTTTCTGAAAATCGTCGATTTTCGGTCCAGACCCAATGAATCCAAAGTAATCAGTAATTTCTCGAATATAACCATCAGAATTTGTGCAAGCCATGTCTATACAGTGATTTCTGTGGAAAAATTACTCAAAATAATGTTCTTCTAAAAATAAAGTCTATTATAATACTTGAAGGAAGTACCTTCACTTGGATAATCGTCGATTTTCGGTCCAAACGCAATGAATTCAAAATAATTTGTAATTTCTTGAATATGACCATCAGAATTCGTGCAAGCCATGTCTATACAGTGATTTCTGTGAAAAAATGACTAAAAATCATGTTCTTAAAAAAATAAAGTCGATTTGAATACTTTACGATAGTACCCTTACCTGGAGAAAATCGTCGATTTTTCGGTCCAAACGCAATGAATCCGAAAAATCAGTAGGTTCTTGAATATAACCATCAGAATCTGTGCGAACTATGAATATAGAGTGTTTTCTTTGAAAAAATTACTAAAAATAATGTTCTTGAGAAAATAAAGTCGATTTGAATACTTTAAGGAAGTTCCCTTTTCCTGAAAATCGTCGATACTCGGTCCAAACGCAATAAATCAAAAATAATCAGTAGTATCTCAAATATAACCATCAGAATTTGTGCAAGCCATGTTTATACAGTGATTTCTGTGGAAAAATTACTCAAAATAATGTTCTTTAAAAAATAAAATTTATTTAAATACTTGAAGGAAGTACTTCCACCTGAAAATCGTCGATTTCCGGTCCAAACGCAATGAATCCAAAATATTCAGTAATTTCTCGAATATTACCATTAGAATCCGTGCAAGCCATGTTTATACAGTGATTTCTGTGGAAAAATTACTCAAAATAATGTTCTATAAAAAATCAAGTCGATTTAAATATTCTACGATAGTACCCTAACCTTGAAAACCGTCAATTTTCGGTCCAAACTCAATGAATCCAAAATAATCAGTAATTTCTCGAATATAACTATCAGAATTCGTGCAAGCCATGTTTATACAAAAATTTCTGTGAAAAAATTACTAAAAATAATGTTCTTCAAAAAATAAAGTCGATTTGAATACTTTAAGGAAGTACCCCTATCTGGAAAATTGTCGATTTTTGGTCCAAACGCAATGAATCCAAAATAATCAGTAATTTGTCGAATATAACCATCAGAATTCGTTGCAACCTATGTTTATACAGTAATTTCTTTAAAAAAATTACTGAAAATAATGTTCTTTAAAAAATAAAGTCGATTTGAATACCTTAAGGAAGTACTCTCACTCGGAAAATCGTCGATTTTCGGTCCAAACGCAATGAATCCGAAAAAATCAGTAGGTTCTTGAATATAACCATCAGAATCTGTGCAAGCCATGTTTATATCGCGATTTCTAAGAAGTAATCATGTAAAATAATGTTCTTCAAAAATAAAGTCGATTTGAATACTTTACGATAGTACCCTTACCTGAAAAATCGTCGATTTTCGGTCCAAACACAATGATTCCAAAATAATCTGTAATTTCTCGAATATAATTATCAGAATTTGGGCAAGCTATATCTATACAGTAATTTTTGTAGAAAAATTACTTAAAATTATGTTCTTTAAAAAATAAAGTCGATTTGAATACTTTACGATAGCACCCTCACTCGGAAAATCGTCGATTTTCGGTCCAAATGCAATAAATCAAAAATAATCAGTAGTTTCTCGAATATAACCATCAGAGATTGTGCAAGCCATGTTTATATCGTGATTTCTAAGAAGTAATCATGTAAAATAATGTTCTTTAAAAAATAAAGTCGATTTGAATACTTTACGATAGTACCCTTACCTGGAAAATCGTCGATTTTCGGTCCAAACGCAATGATTCCCAAATAATCTGTAATTTCTCCAATATAACCATCAGAATTTGTGCAAGCCATGTTTATACAGTGATTTCTGTTTAGAAGTTACTGAAAATAATGTTCTTTAAAAAATAAAGTCGATTTGAATACTTTAAAAAGTACTCTCATTCGGAAAATCGTCGATTTTTCGGTCCAAACTCAATGAATCCAAAATAATCATTAATTTCTCGAAGATAACCATCAGAATTCTCGCAAGCCATGTTTATACAGTGATTTCTGTTCAAAAGTTACTCAAAATAATGTTCTTTAAAAATAAAGTCGATTTGAATACTTTAAAAAGTACTCTCATTCGGAAAATCGTCGATTTTCGGTCCAAACTCAATGAATCCAAAATAATCAGTAATTTCTCGAATATAACTATCAAGAATTCCTGCAAGCCATGTTTATACAGTGATTCCTGTGCAAAAATTACTTAAAAATGTTCTTTGAAAAATTAAGTCGATTTGAATACTTTAAGGAAGTACCCTCACTCGGAAAATCGTCGCATTTCGGTCCAAACGCAATAAATCCAAAGTTATCTGTAATTCTTCGAATATAACCATCAGAATTAGTGCAAGCTATGTTTATCCGGTGATTTCTGTGAAAGAATTACTCAAAATAATGTTCTTAAATACATAAGTCAATTTGAATATTTTAAGGAAATACCCTCACTCGGAAAATCGTCGATTTTCGGTCCAAACACAATAAATCAGACGTTTTCTGTAATTCTTCGGATGTAACCATCAGAATTCGGGCAAGCCATGTTTTTGAGTCATTTCTGTGAAAAAATTACTCAAAATAATGTTCTTAAATACATAAGTCGATTTGAATATTTTAAGGAAGTACCCTCTTTCGGAAAATCGTCGACTTTCGGTCCAAACGCAATGAAACCAAAGTTATCTGTAATTCTTCGAATATTACCATGACAATTAGTGCAAGCCATGTTTATACAGTGATTTCTGTGAAAAAAATACCAAAAATAATGTTCTTAAGAAAATAAAGTCGATTTCAATATTTTACGATAGTACCCTTACCTGGAAAATCGTCGATTTTCCATCAAAACGCAATAAATCCAAAGTAATTAGTAATTTCTCGAATATAACCATCAGAATTTGTGCAAGCCATGTTTATACAGTGATTTCTGTGGAAAAATTACTTCAAATAATCTTCCTTGAAAAATAAAGTCGATTTGAATACTTGAAGGAAGTACCCTCTTTCGGAAAATCGTCGATTTTCCGTCCAAACGCAATCAATCCAAGGTAATCAGTAATTTCTTGAATATAACTACCAGAATTCGTGCAAGCCATGTTTATACAGGTATTTCTGTGGAAAAATTACTTCAAATAATGTTCCTTGAAAAATAAAGTCGATTTGAATACTTTAAGGAAGTACCCTCACTCGGAAAATCGTCGATTTTCGGTCCAAACGCAATGAATCCAAAGTTATCAGTAGGTTCTCAAATATAACCATCAGAATTCGTGCAGAAGCCATGATTATACAGTGATTTCCGTGAAAAAATTACTCAAAATAATGTTCTTTAAAAAATAAAGTCGATTTGAATACTTTACGATAGTACCCTAACCTGGAAAATCGTCGATTTTCGGTCCAAACGCAATACATCAAAAACAATTAGTAGTTTCTCGAATATAACCATCAGAATTTGTGCAAGCCATTTTTATATCGTGATTTCTAAGAAGTAATCATGTCAAATAATGTTCTTTAAAAAATATCGTCGATTTGAATACTTTACGATAGTACCCTATCCTGGAAAATCGTCGATTTTCGGTCCAAACCTAATGAATCTAAAATAATCTGTTATTTCTTGAATATAACCATTAAAATTCGTGCAAGCCATGTTTATACAGTGATTTCTGTGCATAATTTACTTAAAATAATGTTCCTTGAAAAATAAAGTCGATTTGAGTACTTTAAGGAAGTACCCTGACTCGGAATATCGTCGATTTTCGGTCCGATCGCAATAAATCCAAAGTTATCTATGATTCTTCAAATATTACCATCAGAATTCGTGCAAGCCATGTTTATAGAGTGTTTTCTGTGAAAAAATTACTAAAAATAATGTTCTTAAGGAAATAAAGTCGATTTGAATACTTTAAGGAAGTAGCCTCACTCGAAAATTCATCGATTTTTGGTCCAAACGCAATAAATCCTAAATAATTAGTAATTTTTCGAATAAAACCATCAGAATTTGTGCATGCCATGTTTATACAGTGATTTCTGTGAAAAAATCACTTAAAATAATGTTCCTTGAAAAATAACGTCGATTTGAGTACTTTAAGGAAGTACCCTTACTCGGAAAATCGTCGATTTTCGGTCCAAACGCAATGAATCTAAAATAATCAGTTATTTCTCGAATATAACCATTAGAATTCGTGCAAGCCATGTTTATACAGTGATTTCTAGGACGAAATAATTTAAAATAATGTTCTTCAAAAAATAAAGTCGATTTGAATACTTTAAGGAAGTACCCTAACTTGAAAAATCGTCGATTTTCGGTCCAGACCCAATGAATCCAAAAGAATCAGTAATTTGTTGAATATTACCATCAGAATTCGTGCAAGCCGTGTTTATACAGTGATTTCTGTGAAAAAATTACTAAAAATAATGTTCTTTAAAAAATAAAGTCGATTTGAATACCTTAAGGAACTACTCTCACTCCGAAAATCGTCGATTTTCGGTCCAATTGCAATGAATCCAAAATAATCGGTAATTTCTCGAATATAACCATCAGAATTTGTGCAATCCTAGTTTATACAGTGATTTCTGTAAAAAAATCACTTAAAATAATGTTTTCCATAAAATAAAGTCGATTTAAATACTTTAAGGAAGTACCCTCACTGGGTAAATCGTCGATTTTCGCTCCAAACTCAATGAATCCAAAATAATCAGTAATTTCTCGAATATAACCATCAGAATTTGTGCATGCCATGTTTATACAGTGATTTCTGTGACAAAATTACTTAAAAAAATGTTCTTTAAAAAATAAAGTCGATTTGAATATTTTAAGGAACCACCCTCACTCGGAAAATCGTCGATTATCGGTCCAAACGCAATAAATCCAAAGTTATCTGTAATTTCTCGAATATTATTAGCGGAATTCGTGCAAGCCATGTTTATACAGTGATTTCCGTGTAAAAATTACTAAAAATCATGTTCTTTAAAAAATAAAGTCGATTTGAATACTTTAAGGAAGTACCCTCACTCGGAAAATCGTCGATTTTCGGTCCAAACGCAATGAATTCGAAATAATCAGTAGGTTCTCGAATATAACCATCAGAATTCGTGCAAGCCATGACTATACAGTGATTTTTGTGAAAAAATTACTCAAAATAATGTTCTTCAAAAAATAAAGTCGATTTGAATACTTTAAGGAAGTACTCTTTTCAGAAAATCGTCGATTTTCGGTCCAAATACAATGAATCCGCAATAATCAGTAATTTCTCTAATGTAACCATTAGAATTCGTGCGAGCTATGTTTATACAGTGATTTCTGTGAAAAAATTACTCAAAATAATGTTCTATACAAAATAAAGTCGATTTGAATACTTTACGATAGTACCCTAACATTGAAAATCGTCGATTTTCCGTCCAAACTCAATGAATCCAAAATAATCAGTAATTTCTCGAATGTTACTATCAGAATTTGTGCAAGCTATGTTTATACAGTGATTTCTGTGAAAAAATTACTTAAAATAATGTTCTTTAAAAAATAAAGTCGATTTGAATACTTTAAGGTAGTACCCTGACTCGGAATATCGTTGATTTTCGGTCCAATCGCAATAAATCCAAAATTATCTATAATTCTTTGTATTTAACCATCAGAATTCGTGCAAGCCACGTTTATACAGTGATTTCTGTGAAAAAATTAGTCATAATAATGTTCTATAAAAAGTCGATTTGAATATTTCAAGGAAATACCCGTACTTGGAAAATCGTCGATTATTGGTCCAGAACATAATGAATTTAAAATAATCAGTAATTTCTCGAATATTACCATCAGAATTCGTGCAATCCATGTTTATACAGTGATTTCTGTGAAAAATTACTAAAAATAATGTTCTTTAAAAATAAAAGTCGATTTGAATACCTTAAGGAAGTACCCTCACTCGGTAAATCGTCAATTTTCGCTCCAAACGCAATAAATCCTAAATAATTAGTAATTTTTCGAATAAAACCATCAGAATTTGTGCATGCCATGTTTATACAGTGATTTCTGTGAAAAAATCACTTAAAATAATGTTCTTTAAAGAATAAAGTCGATCTGAATACCTTAAAGAAGTACCCTCACTCGGTAAATTGTCGATTTTCGCTCCAAACGCAATGAATCTAAAATAATCAGTAATTTCTCGGAAATAACCATTAGAATTTGTGCAAGCCATGTTTATACAGTGATTTCTGTAAAAAATCACTCAAAATAATGTTCTTTAAAAATAAAGTCGATTTGAATACTTTAAGGAAGTACATTCACTTGGAAAATCGTCGATTTTCGGGCCAAATACAATTAATCCAAAAAATCAGTAATTTCTCGAATGTAACCATTAGAATTCGTGCAAGCCATGTTTATACAGTGATATCCGTGAAAAATTACTCAAAATAATGTTCTTCAATATATAAAGTCGATTTGAATACTTTACCGTAGTACCCTTACCTGAAAAATCGTCGATTTTCGGTCCAAACGCAATGAAACCAAAGTTATTTGTAATTCTTCGAATATAACCATCAGAATTTGTGCAAGCCATGTTTATACAGTGATTTCTGTGAAAAAATTACTCAAAATAATGTTCTTCTAAAAATAAAGTCGGTTCGAATACATTAAGGAAGTACCCTAACTCGGAAATTCGTCGATTTTCGGTCCAAACGCAATAAATCCAAAGTCATCTGTAATTCTTCGATTATAACTATCAGAATTCGTGCGAGCTATGTTTATACAGTGATTTCTAAAAAATAAATACTTAAAATAATGTCCTCTAAGAACAAAGTCGATTTAAATACTTTCAGAAAGCATTTGCCCAAATCCGCGCTCTCCGGTATTTTCCTGTTTTACCGACTGATGGTAAAACAGCTATAACTATCAGAATTTCCGCAAGCTGTTTATACAGTGATTTCTATGAAATAAATACGTAAAATAAAGTTGATTTAAATACTTTCAGAAAGCATTCGCTCAAATCCACGCTCTCCGGTATTATCCTGTTTACCGACTGATGGCAGAACAGGAATCTGTTTTACCGAATGATGGTAAAACAGCTATAACTATCAGAATTTCCGCAAGCTGTTTATACAGTGATTTCTATGAAATAAATACGTAAAATAAAGTTGATTTAAATACTTTCAGAAAGCATTCGCTCAAATCCGCGCTATCCTGTATTTTCCTGTTTTACCGACTGATGGTAAAACAGGGATCTGTTTTACCGACTGATGGTAAAACAGGTATCTGTTTTACCGACTGATGGTAAAACAGTTATAACCATCAGAATACGTGCGAGCTATGTTTATACAGTGATTTCTATAAAATAAATACTTAAAATAATGTCCTCTAAAAATAAAGTCGATTTAAATACTTTAAGGAAGTACTCTATTTCGGAAAATCGTCGATTTTCGGTCTAAATGCAATGAATCGAAATAATCAGTAATTTCTCGAATATAACCAATAAATTCATTGCAAGCCATGTTTATAGAGTGATTTCTGTGAAAAATTACTCAAAATAATGTTCTTCCAAAAATAAAGTCGATTTGAATACTTTAAGGAAGTACTCTATTTCGGAAAATCGTCGATTTTCGGTCCAAATACAATGAATCCGAAATAATAAGTAATTTCTCGAATATAACCATTAGAATTAGTGCAAGCCATGTTTTATACAGTAATTTCTGTGAAAAAATTACTCAAAATAATGTTCTTCAAAAAATAAAGTCGATTTGAATAGTTTAAGGAAGGGCCCTCACTTGGAAAATCGTCGATTTTCGGGCCAAATGCAATTAATCCAAAAATCAGTAATTTCTCGAATGTAACCATTAGAATTCGTGCAAGCTATGTTTATACAGTGATATCTATGAAAAAATTACTCAAAATGATGTTCTCTAATATATAAAGTCAATTTAAATACTTTACCGTAGTACCCTTACCTGAAAAATCGTCGATTTTCGGCCCAAACGCAATAAATCCAAAATTATCTATAATTCTTTGTATATAACCATTAGAATTCGTGCAAACCATGTTTATACAGTATTTTCTGTGGAAAAATTACTCAAAATAATGTTCTTCAAAAAATAAAGTCGATTTGAATACTTTTAAGGAAGTACCCTCACTCGGTAAATCGTCGATTTTGCTCAAACGCAATAAATCCAAAATAATCAGTAATTTCTCGAATGCTTAACCATTAGAATTCGTGCAAGCTATGTTTATACAGTGATATCTGTGAAAAAATTACTCAAAATAATGTTCTTTAATATATAAAGTCGATTTGAATACTTTACCGTAGTACCCTTACCTGAAAAATCGTCGATTTTCGGTCCAAACGCAATGAAACCAAAGTTATTTGTAATTCTTCGAATATAACCATCAGAATTTGTGCAAGCCATGTTCATACAGTGATTTCTGTAAAAAAAAAAAAATTACCTAAAATAATGTTCTTCAAAAAAAAAAGTCGATTTGAATACTTTAAGGAAGTACCCTCACTCGGAAAATCGTTGATTTTATGTCCAAACGCAATGAATTCGAAATAATCTGTAATTTCTCGAATATTTACAATCAGAATTTAAATTGCAAGCCATGTTTATAGAGTGTTTTCTGTGTAAAAATTACTTAAAATAATATTCTTCCAAAAATAAAGTCGATTTGAATACTTTAAGGAAGTACTCTATTTCGGAAAATCGTCGATTTTCGGTCCAAATGCAATGAATCCGAAATAATCAGTAATTTCTCTAATGTAATCATTAGAATTCGTGCAAGCCATGTTTATACAGTGATATCTGTAAAAAAAATTCTCAAAATAATGTTCTTTAATATATAAAGTCGATTTGAATACTTTAAGGAAGTACCCTCATTTGGAAAATCGTCTATTTTCGGTCCAAATGCAATGAATCCAAAAAAATCAGTAATTTCTTGAATATTACAATTAGAATTCATTGCAAGCCATGTTTATGGGTGATTTCTGTGAAAAAATTACTTAAAATAATGTTCTGTAAAAAATAAAGTTGATTTGAATACTTTACGATAGCACCCTCACTCGGAAAATCGTCGATTTTCGGTCTAAATGCAATGAATCCAAAATAATCAGTAATTTCTCGAAGATAACTATTAGAATTCGTGCAAGCCATGTTTATACAGTGATTTCTGTAAAAAAATTACTCAAAATAATTTTCTATAAAAAATAAAGTCGATTTGAATACCTTAAGGAAGTACTCTCACTCGGAAAATCGTCGATTTTCGGTCCAAACGCAATGAATCCGAAAACATTAGTAGGTTCTTGAATATAACCATCAGAATCTGTGCAAACCATGTTTATACAGTGATTTCTGTGCAAAAATTACTTAATTCATGTTCCTTGAAAAATAAAGTCGATTTGAGTACTTTAAGGATGTACCCTTACTCGGAATATCGTCGATTTTCGGTCAATCGCAATAACTTCAAAGTTATCTATAATTCTTCAAATTCAACCATCAGAATTTGTTCAAGCCATGTTTATACAGTGATTTCTGTTTAAAAGTTAATGAAAATAATGTTCTTTAAAAAATAAAGTCGATTTGAATACTTTAAGGAACTACCCTCACTCGGAAAATTGTAGTTTTTCGGTCCAAACGCAATGAATCCAAAATAATCAGTAATTTCTCGAATATAACCATCAGAATTCGTGCAAGCCATGTTTATAGAGTGTTTTCTGTGAAAAAATTACTTCTAATAATTTTCTTCTAAAAATATAGTCGATTTGGACTTTAAGGAAGTACTCTATTTCGGAAAATCGTCGATTTTCAGTCCAAATGCAATGAATCCGAAATAATCAGTAATTTCTCGAATATAACCATTACAATTCGTGCAAGCCATGGTCATACAGTGATTTTTGTGAAAAAATTACTCAAAATAATGTTCTTCAAAAAATAAAGTCGATTTGAATACTTTACGATAGCACCCTCACTCGGAAAATCGTCGATTTTCGGTCCACACGCAATGAATCCAAAATAATCTGTAATTTCTCGAGTGTAACCATCAGAATTCGTGCAAGTTATGTTTATACAATGATTTCTGTAAAAAAATGACTGGAATCATGTGAAATTATGTGAAATTACATGTTTATCTCTTAAACAAATCGTTTAAAAATTATGTGAGAAATTACATGAAATTATGTGAAGTTATGTGAAGTTTCTGTGAAAAAATTCTTTACAAATTTTTCCTCACAAAGATTTCTGTGAAAAAATTACTTTTAATAATGTTCCTTGAAAAATAAAGTCGATTTGAATACTTTAAGGAAGTACCCTCTTTCTGAAAATCGTCGATTTTCGGTACAAACGCAATAAATCTAAAGTTATTTGTAAATCGTTGAATATAACCATCAGAATTTGGGCAAGCTATGTTGATACAGTGATTTCTGTGAAAAAATTACTCAAAATAATGTTCTATAAAAAATAAAGTCGATTTGAATACTTTACAATGGTTCTCTTACCTGGAAAATCGTCGATTTTTGGTCCAAACGCAATGAATCTAAAATATTCAGTAATTTCTCTAATATTACCATTAGAATTTGGGCAAGCTATGTTTATACAGTGATTTCTGTTAAAAAGTTACTGAAAATAATGTTCTTTAAAAAATAAAGTCGATCTGAATACTTTAAGGAAGTACCCTCACTCGGAAAATCGTTGATTTTTTGTCCAAACTCAATGAATCCAAAATAATCAGTAATTTATCGAATAAAACCATCAGAATTTGTGCATGCCATGTTTATTCAGTGATTTCTGTGAAAGAATAACTCAAAATAATGTTCCTTGAAAAATAAAGTCGATTTGAATACTTTAAGGAAGTACCCTCACTCGAAAAATCGTCGATTTTCGGTCCAAACGCAATAAATCAAAAATAATCAGTAATTTCTCGAATATTACCACAAGAATCAGTGCAAGCCATGTTTATACAGTGATTTCTGTGAAAAAATTACTTAGAATAATGTTCTTCAAAAAATAAAGTCGATTTGAATACTTTACGATAGTACCCTTACCTGGAAAATCGTCGATTTTCGGTCCAAACGCAATGAATCCAAAATAATCTGTAATTCTTCGAATATGACCATCAGAATTCGTGCAAGCAATGTTTATACAGTGATTTCTGTGAAAAAATTACATAAAATAATGTTCTTTGAAAAATAAAGTGGATTTGAATACTTTAAGGAAGTACCCTCACTCGGAAAATAGTTGATTTTCGGTCCAAACGCAATGAATTCGAAGTAATCAGTAGGTTCTTGAATATAACCATCAGAATCTGTGCAAGCCATGTTTATAGAGTGTTTTCTTTGGAAAAATTACTAAAAATAATGTTCATAAGAAAATAAAGTCGATTTGAATACTTTACGATAGCACCCTCACTCGGAAAAATCGTCGATTTTCGGTCCAAACACAATGAATCCAAAATAATCTGTAATTTTTCCAATGTAACCATCAGAATTCGTGCAAGCTATGTTGATACAGTGATTTCTGTGAAAAAATTACTTTAGATAATGTTCTTTAAAAAATAAAGTCGATTTGAATACTTTAAGTAAGTACCCTCATTTGGAAAATCGTCGATTTTCGCGCCAAACTCAATGAATCCAAAATAATCAGTAATTTCTCGAAGGAAAATATCAGAATTTGTGAAAGCCATATTCAAACAGTGATTTCTGTAAAAAATTACCTAAAATAATGTTCTTTAAAAATAAAGTTGATTTGAATACTTTTACGATAGTACCTTACTTGGAAAATCGTCGATTTTCGGTCTACACGCTATGAATCCAAAATAATCAGTAATTTATTAAATATAACTATCAGAATTTGTGCATGCCATGTTTATACAGTGATTTCTGTGAAAAAATTACTAAAAATAATGTTTTTTAAAAATAAAGTCGATCTAAATACTTTAAGGAAGTACCCTCACTCGGAAAATCGTCGATTTTCGGTCCAAACGCAATGAATCTAAAATAATCTGTTATTTCTTGAATATAACCATTAGAATTCGTGCAAGCCATGTTTATACAGTGATTTCTGTGCAAAACTTACTTAAAATAATGTTCCTTGAAAAATAAAGTCGATTTGAATACTTTAAGGAAGTACCCTCTTTCGGAAAATCGTCGAATTTCGGTCCAGACCCAATGAATCCAAAGTAATCAGTAATTTCTCGAATATAACCATCAGAATTTGTGCAAGTTATGTTTATACACTGATTTCTGTAGAAAAATTACTTAAAATAATTTTCTTTTAATATAAAGTCGATTTGAATACTTTACGATAGTACCCTTACTTTGAAAATCGTCGATTTTCGGTCTACACGCTATGAATCTAAAATAATCAGTAATTTCTTGAATGTATCCATCAGAATTTGTGCACTCAATTTGTATACAAAATTTCTGTGAAAAAATTACTTAGAATAATGTTCTTCAAAAAATAAAGTCGATTTGAATACTTTACGATAGTACCCTTACCTGGAAAATCGTCGATTTTCGGTCCAAACGCAATGAATCCAAAATAATCAGTAATTTCTCGAATTTAACCATCAGAATTCGTGCAAGTCGTGTCTATACAGTGGTTTCTGTGAAAAAATGACTCAAAATAATGTTCCTTGAAAAATCAAGTCGATTTGAATACTTTAAGGAAGTACCCTCTTTCGGAAAATCGTCGATTTTCGGTCCAGACCCAATGAATCCAAAATAATCAGTAATTTCTCGAATATTACCACAAAAATTAGTGCAAGCCATGTTTATACAGTGATTTATGTGAAAAAATTACTTAGAATAATGTTTTTCAAAAATAAAGTCGATTCGAATCCTTTACGATGGTTCTCTTACCTGTAAAATCGTCGATTTTTGGTCCAAACGCAATGAATCCAAAATATTCAGTAATTTCTCGAATATAACTATCGGAATTCGTGCAAGCCATGTTTATACAGTGATTTCTGTTGAAAAATTACTCACAATAATGTTTTTTAAAAAATAAAGTTGATTTGAATACTTTAAGGTAGTACCTTTACTTGAAGAGTCTACGATTTTCGGTCCAATCGCAATGAATCCAAAATAATCTGTAATTCCTCAAATATATTCATCAGAATTTGTGCAAGCTATGTTTATATTATGATTTTTAAAAAGAAATCATTTAAATTAATGTTTTTAAAAAAATAAAGTCAATTTGAATACTTTACCGTAGTACCCTTACCTGAAAAATCGTCGATTTTCAGTTTAAACGCAATAAATACAAAATAATCAGTAATTTCTCGAATATAACCATCGGAATTCATGCAAGCCATGTTTATACAGGTATTTCTTTGAAAAAATTACTTAGAATAATGTTCTTTAAAAAATAAAGTCGATTTGAATACTTTACGATAGTACCCTTACCTGGAAAATCGTCGATTTTTGGTCCGAACGCAATGAATCTAAAATATTCAGTAATTTCTCTAATATGACCATCAGAATTCGTGCAAGCCATGTTTATACAGTGATTTCCGTAAATAAATGACTTGAAATGATGTTCTTTGAAAAATAAAGTCGATTGGAATACTTTACGATAGCACCCTCACTCGGTAAATCGTCGATTTTCGCTCCAAACGCAATGAATATAAAATAATCAGTAATTTCTCGAATATTACCATCAGAATTCGTGCAAGCCATGTTTATACAGTGATTTCTGTCAATAAATGACTTAAAATAATGTTCTTTAAAAAATAAAGTCGATTTGAATACTTTAAGGAAGTACCCTCACTCGGAAAATCGTCGATTTTCGGTCCAAATGCAATGAATCCG